>NC_056740.1:129420792-129460792 GCF_019279795.1 Protopterus annectens
AATCATTAAATGAATGACTGTAGTTTAATATCACAACACCTCTGCCTTTGGCTTTCTGGTTTTGCCCAACAACACACAGTTTGAGATGAGAATTGCAATGATTGCGATATTAGGAGAAAGAAAGCCAGCATTCAAAAGTGAAATACGTCAGGCCTGAACTTGGCAATACTACATTTCACTGTCATTTGGGAGTAATATGAAGTGGAGATGTAAAAGGTGTACAAAATGAGAGTAGGAGGCAGGGCAGATTACAATTTGTGCTGAGCATCTCTGCTGTAATGAGGACATGTAGACAAGCACATGTGACACATGGCTGTCAGACCATAAGGGAGGATAATGTCTGCTGGGGCTGGAGCAGTACTGGCCAGCAACTTGTTACTTTTAATTAGCAACTCTGAGTTGATTACTAGTCCTGACAATCATAATAGATTAGTTTTTATAATTAAAGTAAAATATATTTACAGCCATTTATCTTCCCCGAAAATACATTTACTTCTTTGTAGTAGCTGCAGTAACAGACATTTATCTACTAACTTACTGGTTTTTACAAGGGGTTCCTATGACACATTAATCCTGAAGAGCAAAGCTTAAGAGACTTGCAACATTGCAGTAATCCTGACATTGTGCAGGTGACTTTCATTATTTTGGTTTCCATGTAAACAAGTGCTACTCAGCTGACAGCGTGCAAGATTTAATTATATTGTAAAGCTAAAGGAAATTATTTTTAAGTAGCGCAATTAGCACCTAACATCTCATTCCCTATATGTTAAAAGCAAGTGGCATAGTATTGTGTTTCATTTTTGAAAGAAAAACTGTAGTGCAAAATGTTTTGGGTGTGAGATACCATTTTTTGTGATTTCACTAAAACTAACTGTGTATAATCACATTTACAAACTGGCAGATCCAAGACTGCAAGGCAGATGACATTCTTGGCATTAAAACCTTAATCAAAGAGGATTGCCAAGTGAAGAAAGGACTTTATTACATCTGTAATCTGTAACTGAGTTTTCTGTGCTGTGAATCTGCTCATTTGTTTTGTATAGTGACAAACCACAGTATTTTTCCTATTCTTATTTGCTTGAATACAATATAGAAATGCATAAATATATTCATACAGACGCACACACACACACACACACACACACACACACACACACACACACACACACACACACACACACACACACACACACACACACACATTTTTGTCTACACAAACTAATTGTAATTAATGCATTAATCTGAAAATATGTTATAATATCATTTAAAGCATCAAACGTACATTCGACAATACAGAGGGAAGTACTGACATGTAGTCTTAAAAAAACAGGAGTGCAAAAGTCTGCATTACTCAAAACACATGAGTGGCAACATCATGCCTGAAAATATGTCCCTTGTAGTATGACCATAAGGCTGAAGCACCATGGCCATCAGACTGCACAAGCCACATGGTTATCTAGTGGCTGTAGTCTCAAAACATACAACATTCTTTGTATGCATGCATATGCACATGCATACATACATAAACAAAAAATAAAATCTCAAAGCATACATTTTAAAAGCATCAGAATTATGAATACGAGCCTGCATTAGTGTTTCCATGTCTCTACTCCCACACTGAGGCATACATATCCCCTATGTGTAGTATCACACATTTGAAGCAGTACAAGATTCTGTCCAACTGTTCCTGAACTAAAGGCTCATGTGTCATGGAAAGCAAGTTAAAAAGCGTTTGGAAGTAAGGTGACATTATCGCAGCAATGCTATCAATCTGTGTGTCATGACAGGGATGTACCATAGGATGAGGACTGAGAGGATAAGGAGCTAGGCAGTACCCAGTCCAGAGTCATTAAATCCAAATTTGTCTAACAAATTCTTCAAATAAATTACAGCTTTTAAAGAATTCTCCAAATAATCACCATGTGTCTTTTAACCCTGAGTTTACTACCATCCACAGGACACATACTTTTTGTGAGCTGCATGTATATGGTTGAAAAACAAAGCATAGCATGCCTTAATAATGTGCTTTGCAAGTTTCTGAGAATAAATTCCTTGATCGTTAGATGGTCTAAATGGTGTCTGACACAAGGCTAACTACACTAGACAAAGGTAATATACATTCAGAATATGCAAACAGCTGCTGCATCATTCTTGTTCAAACAGCTTAGAGTCCAGATAGATACAAATGGCTGGACTTGAGGCATCTGGCCCCTAATCAGATACTTCAGGTTGCCATTTCACACCTTGTGCATCTCCGATGCAATCGTTTGGTATGCAAATTGGTGAAGATGTCAAAACACATGGTATAAGTGCATCACTTTCTGTGGCCATGAGTGACCATACAACACTGCTTTATCTGCAGGTCTTGAGTGATAAAGTGTATGATAATGGAATGACTGAGACAGAGGAAAGGTGTGGTATATAACATAAGCCCCTTTACTTTTCTGCTGCTTAACTCCTCGTTGTACCACATACAAAGCATAACAATATGTTACGTACCCCAGCCACTTTAACTACACCACATGCTAAACATCCACAAACAACAAAAAGGCACTATAAATTAAATGCCTAGTGTCCCTCTGGTCTACGTCACTCATTCATATCCTCCAGATTTATTCTTTTTGATACATAATATGTGACTGCCACTAGAGGATGCCATGATGGAAACTCAGATCCTTCTATAAGATGTGAAAATGATTAAGCTGGTGTCAAGATACTGCCTTTATACCATGTTTTAGGTATATAGTATGTGGTGTGGAACTGATTAAGATACTGGGAAGACATACTGTGACACATAAAGCCAGACATGCCTACACATTCTGCCTCATTTTATGCCTGTCATTGTATTCACTTACTGTGCATACATACATACATACAAATATTCCAAGCATGGGCATTAATGCCCTTCTAGCTTGCCAATACCTCAACGTGTAAACAAGACAAAAATGTTTCCTACATTCCCATGTGCATGTAATATACATGTTCTGAACAAATAACTATATAAGTGTGCCAGTTAAGGTTAATTTTAAAGTAGCAAAACTATGGGCATAAGTCTGTGTTAGGGTTCATTTCATAGCATAAGAAGTATAGAACTTAATCTATATTATTACACCTTCCACTTCTATAACACCCTCCAACCCAGTTAGCAATGCAAGGTCCAGCACAGTTACACACACACACACACACACACACACACACACACACACACACACACACACACACACACACACACACACACACACATGGAGATGAATTGCTATGACATACTTGGGTTTATTTTATGCAACTTCTCTAGCCTGCAGCAAGTTTTCAGATAAAGACACACAGGTCTGCTGAATGGATGTGTCTAATATCTTTACTTGCATGGCGGAAAGCTGACTAGGAAAGGAGTTCATGTAATACGAAATCATGCTTTACCCTTATGGGAATCTTAAAGAGCTACTGAACTATGTATATATAATTAATTCATACTGTTATATAAAAAACAATACTATCCATGCTGTATCTAAATATGTCGTGAGATATATGTAATTATACAATGACTGGTCATTAATATTCTAAAACGAGCACACTGATTGGCCAGCCCAACCAACATGTCCATTGTAAATCCGAGAATATATGAATGGAAAAAGGTCTGGTCACCCAGACTTTGTCCATTGTTATATTCTGTAAGTTTTATTTATTTATTTATTTTAACAAAAATAAAAAAACAAATCTGTAATCCGGATTCTGGACATACGAGCGAGACAGGATGGAGAAAATACTAGGAAAATCAGGTACGTTATTTAAAACTAAAGACACATACCTGATTTTCTTTGTATTTCCTCCATCCTGTTTCTCTCCTATCCCAAAACTGTCCGAAACTTTTTTTTAATTAAAAAAAAACAAAAAAAACAAAAAAACGGAACAACGGAGACCTTCTTTTCTCCATTGCCTCCTTTCCAAAGCACTGATGTACTGAGTATGCATGGGAACGCAAGTCCCATATGCATGTGTAGTACATCAAAAAAGGTCAACAGTGACAAACTAAAAATACCAGAAAAATAACAAATAGCGAAGTCCGCTCAACTGCTTAAATTATTCAAATTTATTGAATCACAAGACAAGGTTTAGCGCATTGGTTTCATTTAAAGGAACTTCATCAGAACAGTAAGTTTTACATAACCAACACCTTTTATATTCAAACCATCCTATCAAAAACCAGAATAAAGATCACACGATAATATGACATAAAATCCTACATAAAAACTATAAAGCACAATTCCTTAACTTTAAAACTGGTGCAATGGAACACCCATCATTTAAACCTGGTAAGGTCAAGGCACATAATCGAATCTGCCATTTTAATTCCTGCTCACTAAGATGTTCATCAATCATTTTACCTTGAATGTTCTTTCTAACCTGTTGAATAGCTAAAAAACCAAAAAAATGTGCGGGATTGGTCATAATATGCCTGTACATTTTATATTTGTATTATGTTCATATATATGGTCCTGTAATCTACGAGATGTCTTTCCTATATAATAAGAAGGATATTTCTGACACTGAGCTAAATATACTACTTGAGAGGTAGTACAATAAAAATGCCCATTTTATATTCACTGTCCCTAATTTTAAATCTATCAGCCTCTACAAGAAACTTATATTGTGGAGTGTCCACATTTAAAGGTACACTTTTTGACAGAATATCTTTGAAAAACTTTATTTTCAGTTAAATATTTATAAATAATAGTAGGCCTAGGTCCAAATTTTTCCAGCAGTAGGGGATAAATAATGGCAATTTTTTATTAATTACAGTTATTATATAATACCTTTACTGCCTCATCACCAGCCACATAAAGAAATGTACCTACTTGTATTTCTTTATTTTTTTTTTTGTGATACGCCAGATGTAACGCAAAAAATATCAGATTTTGTAGCCATTGTTTCCAAATTTTTCACGTGGCAAATCAAATACATCAGTGGACTGAGTTGTAAAATAGTTGCCACAATGACAATTCTGCTATTTTATTTTAATGTGACGTTTGTTGTTTCTTGATTAAATGTCCTGTTTTCATAGCTGTCTCCAAATGTGTAATAGTGCATTGAGCAAGAAGCTTCTGAAATGCCTGTTTTATACAGATGCATGCTTTGTTGCTTTATTCAACTTACTCTGGTCATCTTTTATTATTGTATCTTTAAACCATTGTTTCACCCACTGGTCTAGTGACATTGAACAACATAAAATGTGTCAGTCTATCATTTGTGAACAATGATAGTGTGGTCACTTTCAGTTTTATTACATTTTCTTGCTGCTACAACTGCAAATGTCATCATTGTAGATCTATACAGAACATTTGACATGGAACAAGCTTCACATTAGACCAATTCTGCATTGTGTCTATACTTGGGTTTGCTTTCTGTGACATCACTAGCCTATTTAAAGTATTCACATAAAGATACAGAGAAGAACTGAATGGATGTATTTACTGACATGGCAGAGAACTGCCTGAAGAAGGGAAATTTGTTTTGTATTGTTTACGATGTGTATCAATCCATAACCCCATTTTGTCCATTTTGCATATGAGGTTGGGGTGTCACATCAAGAGTGACCATCATCTAGAGCCAATGTTGTACTTCACCAGGCAGCTAGCCCTGAACTGGTAACTATATATCTATGTGTGCATGTGCGTATGCATGTGCGTGTGTGTGTGTGTGTGTGTGCGTGTGTGTGTGTGTGTGTGTGTGTGTGTGTGTGTGTGAGTGTGTGTGTGTGTGTGTGTGTGTGTGTGTGTGTGTGTGTGTGTGTGTGTGTGTGTGTGTATTACAGCTGTCACATCACTGTTAATATCAGTTTTGTCTTCTGGCTGCTTCCTAACCCAAATGCACTGGAACAGTGAAGGCAAACTATATATGTAGCAGGAAATGTGGTATTAGGGAAGAATTAGTGTGAACCTCTGTTTTGTATGTAAAGGGGTCTGTGTGTCACTGGATGAGGGAGGAGTGTTTTGACAGAGACATGGAGGGACTAAATCATAGGTTCATTTTCTCTTCTATTCTTTTGGTGATTTGCGCTAAACTGTTAACTTATGCATGCAATTTTTTTTTTTGCAAAATGAATGCTCCTGCATTTTCAGAATTTGAGTAATAAATCACCATGTGGCCTGAGCAGTGATGTCAAAATTAACACCACATACAACACATGGCCTTTTTTTTAAATATAAGTTAATCCTTCCAATGTGCAATTTTTAGAGTCCAAGGCCAACACCATCCACAGCACATATACTATTTAAGAATAATGAGCAATGAGAGTATGTTCTTTGCATGGAGTGAGACACAAGGTCAGTTGTTAACCTGACATGACATCAGTAACACATGTTTGGTGGTGCAGGTTTGGGCCTTCTTATTCCATGTGAAGCTTAGGGAGAGTGAAATAATATTTACCTTTAAAATGCATATACTGTGGACTGTGACTCCATTTGATCACAAAACACACAGGCTGTATTTTGATTTATTAGCTTTAGTCAACAGTAAGAGACTTCTTAAAAAAAAAAAAAAACTCAGTGTGCCTACTTATGAACAAAGGCTTTATGCCTCCTGCTACAGATGTTAAGCCGGATTGGTAAATAAAGGTAGAAGATCAACTCTCCTAACAGGTTGAATTTACCTGTAGGAGGTTGCAGGGCTCAGTTCTTAACCCATTTTTCTTCAAAATGTCCTTTTTAGATGTGCAGGTTGATAACACTAGCCTTTAGTTCATTACTTAGCTTATGAATGTAGCATGGTCCATCCTACTCTAACGCTACCATTATTTTAGATAGGGCTAAACACAACCTATAAATGATAAACTGGGAATCTTTATTATGTAGAGCACTTCAGTAACACAATGTCTTCATGAAATCAACATCAGTGAAACAGAACTTATATACTACATACAAACACACTATTGCATTCATTAAAATCAATTCATCAATCAACCAATTAGCATTCTTCAAGTTTAACTAATTATTTGAACTTATAGGGCACAATGCCTAGAATTTTTTAATTATTTCAACTTTTTTCCTAAGCAAAGCTGTTTTAATTGTTTCTTCACTTCTGAAATTTTAGGTGATGTTTCATAAATACACTTTAATTTAAAATGAAATGAGTATAGTTTGAAAATTTTTTCGTGTTTGATAGAGAGTTGCATGTTCAGGAATGGGAAACTGCCTTTGGACCCAAATATGCAAGGGTATATATGGCACTATTTGAAAGTAAATGTACATATTTATTTTATGTTTTTCCAGAAATAAAAAAGTGCTTTAATATTATCGTTATATCAATAATTTACTGTTTGTGCATGAAGTTTAATGAAGTTCTGGAACCTTTGAAAAGGTAGAAGTTTGCCATTTCTTTTTCGGTTACCATTGATTTGGATACAACATATATTTAACCTGAAATTATTTAATAAAAATTGTAAAAATGCTTACTGAATTACATAAAAAGGATATGACTGCAAATGAATTCACTTTTTAAACAAGTTGTCATCCATCACACACTTTACCTGCCCTATCATTTGAAGAGATTTTTGAGAACTAGAAGACAATGTAGTCGGTGACATGATTTTCTAAAGAAAGGAAGCAGCAACATTTTTCATCAGTAGGGGTTGTCCAGTAGGTCTTGTAAAAAAAAAAAAAACATGTTTGGAAGGCGGTCAGAAGAACAGACAGGATTTCTTATATTTTATACAGAACATTAATTATGGAAAATATAGGCCAAGTTAGAAGAAAAAAATCTACTTTGTTAGCAATGTAGTTTATTAATGGAGGTAGTGGCTACTTCTGAAAAAAAATTACATTGGAAACTGATATCTGAAGAGGCGCAATTTAGTAAAGACAAATGAATAGTAGTTACTTTCTTTAAAATGGGAAACAGTTAATGGGTATAGTAATACATTTTTATTTTCAATGTAGTATATACATGATTCATATAGCGTTTTCAAATATGTAACAATGAAAGTTCATCATATTTGTAAAATTAGGTTTGAGTTTAAGTGGCAATATACATGCAATACAGAAAGAGTACTTCATGGAATCAAATGTCTGCGCAAGCTGTATCATATTGGACAGGGAAACCACAAATCTGAAAATTATACTGCAGGACTATATTAATGATAGAAAGCATAAAAGATGTGAAAATTCAATAGAAGAATTTGTGATAACTAAAAAAAACAGAAATATTAATGCAATAAAAGTTTGTGATTTACAAGTAAATGTAGGGGGAGAGATAAAAGGGCTTTGCTTAGGAAAGTAAATGTAAATGTAAAAGTAAATGAATAGTTGAATTAATTTTAAAATGTCAGCTCTTGTACACTACTGATTAATGAATTAAAATGGAGAAGGCTGACTGATTAATTGATTTTAATGAATGTATTATGTCTGCATTGTTGTATAGGCTTGTTCTGTTTTTTTTTTCATTAAGCTCATGAAGTCATGGTGCTTCCAAATAACACAGATGCCAATTTTTCCATTTAGTTGTTTATTTTTAAAACTTACTTTTCTTTTAAGTGATAAAGTATATTTAAACAAAACCTTCACCTGGTGCAAAACTAATGGCTTTGCCTTCAGTGTTTACAGATGTAGAATCACAACTTTGGAGAGAAATCAGTTCCTGCTGTATTCTTTGTTGAAGGAAAAAACTTAAGGATGATTATTTTATTGCAGGCCTAAATAGAAGTATATATCAGGATGACATTTTTGACCAACTGGTTACAGTGATGGCAAAAAAGATCTTAACTGTGACCCAAATTATACTTAAGAGGATTATTAGGTGCTCTAGGAACGTCATAATTCCACTATATGTTTCAGTTATTTTGTCAGTGTGCATAATTCCCCTTCTGCATTCTCTTAACCAAATATGTGGTTTAGCTAGAGATGTTAATAAGGTTCATAGCTAAGGGGATAGATAGGCTTGGCAACCAATGTTAGCCAGATAGACTTTAAAAGCTGTCCTTCTTCTCAGCATAATTCCATCTTTTGAGAAGTAAATTTTGCCTTACTTCCTGGGCCATAAAAGACTTGGTCTCCTTTGAGACTGTTTGTCTTTCACATTTTAATAGCAGGGTCTCTATACATATAGAAAGTATCAAGTTTAACATATCTGTTGACAGTAGAAGCAAAAGTGACAAAGCAGGTCTCCTGACTTTGAAATGAATTATCCCTCCCTTTAAAACAACTGTAGTCCCCTGTTTTAAAACAACTGTAGTCCCTTTACCTTTTAAAAGTGACCTTGCTGAATACATGAATTTAGATACATTTCAGTACGGAAAATACTATAAAGCATCTGGAAAACACCTTTAGACTGTTATTATGGTACTGAACATATATACCTATGTATAAAGGGGCATGGATGCAATTATTACACATGAAGACAAAAACCTAGAAACCATGAACTTTTAATAACAATACAGGCACACAGGCTTTCACATTGTAATGCTTCTTCAGGTTCATTATGCTTCTTCAGGTTCATTGCAGGTATGACAAAGTACTGTTCAGGCAATACATGTCTGACTTCTGGAATGCTTAATCAATATGGATGACTGACTGTGCCTAAGATGATAGAGTCAAATAACACTGACATATGTGCCTTAGGAGCAGAAAAGATGAAGTGGATCAGATAGGCTTGGTATGAGTATTACCTCCTTCAACATACCTTTTGATTTATTTATATTAGTATTTTCTGGTGGCTGTGAGCTTAACATGGAGTGTATGCCAACATAAGAAATGCAAATGTTGTTTCTTAATTGCATACATGGATTTATGTCACTGTATTGAAGTACACATCAATAAATCCATCCGAATTGAAACACTGCAATTCAGACTATAACAATGTAGAGGGAAAGACACTTAAAACACTAGAAAACATTAATGCCAGTGGAATGGAAAATGTGGTCCTTCATTCCATACACATTCCTACTCAAGTACACTAACTTCATAATTCACAGTCACTTACTTTTGGAGAAGGAGCACAGACTATCTACAGTATATCAAAATTACATTCTGCTCCTTTTTTTTTCAAAGTCATGACTTCAGAAACAAAGATGCAGAATTCTGAGTATAGTTCAAACCTCAGCAAACCATGAAAACACTACCAAAAGTGAGATAGTAATTCATGTAAAAAAATAGGAATGATAGCCATTTAAAGAATCCAAAGGATGGCATATGGCAACACTTAAGACATGGAGCTGTCCCCATTTAAAGGCTTCTAGAATGCATGCTCTCTCAAATGATGCCTTAAGATGGATCAAATCCTGGCCATCCTAAACTCAATAAAATATCCACAAGCTCTCTAAGGCCCATCTGGAATATAAATCAGTAAATAGCTGCTTCCATTGCAGTACTGCCAAGGGACTATTTCATTCTGACTCTCAGGATTTGGCTGGTTGGAGCTGGCTTGAGGAGATGGGCATGAGTATCAGGTGTTGGTCTGCCTATCTCAGTGGAAGAGTTGTAAGTGACACTCTGATACTGGGAGTGACTCTTGATAGAACCTGGGGCAGCATAGTGCTAGAGCACAGTGTGGGCACACTTGAAGACATGCATTTATCTATACAGTGTATGAAGTCCAGTCTAGCAAACAATGAATTCTCTGACACAGGCATATGAGAGACGAGAACACTAGATGCATACAGAAATCTTCAGAAACTATATATGTGATGTTCAGCTGACAAAAGACTTTTGCTTCCCAATGCCTGGAAATAAGATGTGATCAAATGCATATTACCTATTCTATCCTCACTGGAAAGGAAGAACCCCCAAGGAAGATGTTATTTATATCAGAAGGGACAAAATAAGTAACTGGGTCAATATGAGACCAGGATGGCTTGTTATTTAGGATAATGGAGATTAAAAAAGAAAAAAGAAATATGGTTCAAGAAAAAATAATGCAAGTGGAAATCAAAGAGAGGAAGTGACTTTTCCAGTGTCCTTAACTGTTAATTATTAAATGATTTTGCAGAACATATAACATTTTTGCCACCTTCTGATCTTTTTCCAGTTATTTACTGCTGACATCTTTGGATGAACTGAGATACCAAACATAATACTGACAAAGTCCACACTTATGCTTATTAAAGGGGAAAGGAGAGTGAACTTTCCCTACTAAACATATTTTTAGACCTAACACTGTCATGGTAATCAGACCGGCTGACTGTTCTTCCAAGAGATGCTTTATAGAGATAGTAGGAAAATACTTTGTAATGGTATACCTTTGTATAGTCGAATAATCCTAAACCAGCTACACTTTATTGATAGTTTTGTAATGAAAAACATAACTCAGAAATACTGTATTTTATTTTTCAGGGAGACCAATCTGCCAGAATTTCTCTTATGGTGGCCACAAGTCCTTGGTTTTACAACAGTGGAGGAAAAGTGAGAAATCCAACAGTAGTGTCCTGCTAGCTCACACAGTATAAGTCAATGTGGTTTCAGTAAACTGTATTGAATAGAAATCAGCAAAGTAAAGCCACTCACACAATATACACTTGTCAAAGTATAGGATAACCCTTTGTAATAATGGGACCTGAGCCCCAGACATTATTAACTTT
This sequence comes from Protopterus annectens, assembly GCF_019279795.1. NCBI lineage: Eukaryota > Metazoa > Chordata > Ceratodontiformes > Protopteridae > Protopterus > Protopterus annectens. The sequence continues at coordinate 129,432,356 of NC_056740.1, forward strand.
GAGTGCAGTCTAACTTGACAGCAAACAATACTATTTTCTGTTGACGTCTCTGTTGACATATGACTTCATGGCCAAGCAAGAATCCAACAAAATCATCATGTTTGTGGATGATACCACTGTCATAGGTCTTGTCAGTAATCGTGAGGAAACAGCCTACAGGGATGAAGTGAAGCATCTGATAAGCTGGGGCGACAGCAACAATCTGGTCTTTAATGTAAGCAAGGCCAAAGAATTAATAGTGGACTTCAGGAGGACTCAGGAAATAATAAAGCTCTGGAAATTAAGGGGGGGGGGGTGGCAGTGGAAAGAGTCAAAAACACCAAGTTCCTGGGGGTGCACATCTCAGATGACCTATCCTGGCTGACTCATATTAGCCACACAATGAAAAAGGCAAAACAATGTCTGCACTTCCTACAGAAACTGAGAAAGGCAAACTTGTCTCAGTCCATCCTCAAAGCCTTCCACAGGGGGAACCATTGAGAGTATCCTCTCTAATAACATCATAGTTTGGTATGGTAACTGCAAAGCATTTGACCACGAGGCTCTCCTGATGGTAGTGAGGATGAGGACAGTGGGAAAAGTCATTGGTTCCTCGCCCCCATCCTTGCATGATCTACATGAGACTCAATGTGTAGGAAAGGCTAGGAAGATAATCAACGATCCCATGCACCCTGCCATGGCATGTACTTCTGCCTTTCCTTGGGCAGTTGGTATAGCGGCTTACACTGCAAAACAACTAGACTGAACAGGAGCTTCTTCCCTCTATCCAGAACGCTGAACATGAATGCCAGGCATGACAGTGAATAATCAGATCAATATGCCACTTGCTGTGAATATCATCTATAGTAATCACTCTGGCAAATTGCTTCAATAACTGGTACAGTTAGTCTGATTCCCTATGCTACTACTTCCTGAATGTGCAATAGTCAGGAGTGATCCACTCAATATGAACATGAGAATATATCGTACTACAATGGATGATGTGCAATATCTAAGCAATCACAATTTGAAGTCACAGTCTTTGCAATACCTACTAGTATAATACTGTCTAATGTCTTCCTGTCCAATTGTGGTAATTTATTATGTTGTAAATATTTTATTACTGTATGTGCATTAGTCTTACTGTCACTCAAACTATGTGTTCATTGTTATGTCTTGCACGGGGACCAAAGTAAGTAATTTAATTCAGCTTGCACTGTTGTGTATATCTAATCGACAATAAAGTTCACTTTTACTTTGACTTTGACTATTCAGTTTATCACCAACTCGCCTAGATGCCAATAGCAAATACTAAATCTATGCCTACCTGCATATACATCATACAGAACTTCTGCTAGCTATAAAAGGTTCTTCTTTCGCAGTGTAGGCTCTGAATGGTTAATGAGCTGATTCCTCTTTTTATGTTACAGGGTTTGATTCCTTCAGGTTACCTATTATGTAAATCTGAGCAAGTCATTTAAGCAGACATGACTTGGAGGTTGTCCTGAAAAGAGGCACCTATACTCAGTGGGTTTATCTGCTCAAGAAATATATTAAAAAAGGCATCTTTTACCTCCGTACTAGGTCTGGCAATATTATGTAGAGCTTTTAGGTTATCAGTTGCTAATGTGCTTTGTCCTTTGTTTGATAATGTTCATTTTCATTTTCCTTCTATATAACTCTGAGAATGTCACTTAATGAAACATTGATCCCAGGTCAACCCTGAAAAGAGGCAGCTATGACTAGTGGGTTTACCTGGTTGATAGAGTAATAAAATCTTAATCAACTTTTTAAAGTAGATGAACTTTACCCATGTTAAAAAACATTATGCAACATCCTATAGCTGATGCTTTCTTTAGAAAGTAAGCACGTTCTTGCCTTTCTTGAGTTTCTCAAATTGCCTTTTTTGGCCTCTTTTTCTATTTCAGTAAAACAGAATGTGCTATTACACTGTTTATCACCAAATGAGTAATGCAAACAATATTATTTTTCCAGCAATCTTATAATAATAATGCATTCCAGTTTAAAGCTGGTCTTCACAAGAAGGCATAAAATACTCAAAGAAGGCAAGAACTAGCAAAATACAAGTTGTAAGTGAGACAGAGATGGAGTGGATGAACGTTTTCTTGGATGATCAGTTTTCTGGGAAGCTATATTGTAGTGGATAACCTCACAATCCCACTATATCCACAGATGCAAAAAACATCAATGTGTAATTTGTGGTGAGGTTAATAGTTGGGAAGAAAGGGCTGTTTCACACATACCATATATTTTTTACATAATAATTTGTATGGCAGGCAGATATAAAGCAATCAGTACTTAAGAAATAGCACACGGATTGGAAAGGAGCCTATAATTGATTCAGTTCAATGAATCCTGCAGTGATTACATGATTCAGCTGACAAGCTGTACAGAGCTTCACAGTTTACTGTCATCTCTGCTCCCACTCTCAGCTGATGCGGTCATTATTCTGATCTGGAAAAGCAGTACAGTCCTTTTAGTACAATAATCAATACCAGTGGGGTCAGACGATGCATTGTTTTACTTCGTGGTTACACCCATAAGCAACAAAGATACTATTCAAAGGTTTCTCAGTTTGCAGTCAGTTTTAAAGCTAGGATTTTAATATTAATGATCATGTGGCTGCTTATGGAAGCACGTACTGAATCAGTTTCAACATCTGCTATATTTATGTGTTCTTAAAATGAGAAATGTGTTTAGGTCACTAGATTTGAATCTGCTTCCCTTGTAATGACAAATGAAAATAGGATAACTTGTAATGTCAGCAACCCATTTAGTCGTGACTGTGTTTTACAGCATTTTGCAGTAACAGCATTAGTATCCACAATTCTGTCTAGTTTTGTGTGCCTAAGATTAAGTCATTACATTATGTTTTCTCACTTATATTAATAAAACTAGTCATCAAATGCAGCAACATCTGTACTGGTTGCCCATATCTTAGTTTACTAGAAGCATAACTAAGAGGAGTTGCACCATGTTTCTACTAAGCTATACGATTAGTGGAGTAGAAATGCTTCATTCTTTTACCTTAATTTTCTGAATTTCAACAACTTACTGAGAATTATACATACAAGAGAACTATGGCACCAAATACATACTGGTCTGGTACCTTTTGCACCTTAGGTCACAGTTACTGTTCTGACCACTCAAGTATACATTTCATGTACTTTATGATATCCTGGCAAGCAATGGATGCAAAGCAGAAAACTGTTCCCGGAAGAGGTACCAGTCCATCAAGGGATGCATGAAACTGGAGACCCTGATGAAAACTCATGGGGGGTTTTGCTGGGTGTTCTTGATTCCTTGTATGCCCTAAAGAAATGGCCATGTGTATACATACCATGCATGAGTGAATGGATGTCTATGTCCTGCAATGACCTTGTGTCCCTTGCAGGATTCATTTCTCTGTCCTGCTCCCACTGACTGCTATAATAGCCTCTAGCTCCTCTGTAACCCTGAATTGGACTGAGTGATTAATTTTAGAATAAATGTAACTGTATTAGTTGTATTCAGCATCTGCACTTGCTTATTAATTTAGTGCCAGTTTGAGCTGCCATAAGATTGATGCTGGCTTTTCCCTACCTGAGTGCATTTTATAGTGTTGAATATGCATTCCTGTGAGTCTGCATGCCTGCCCTTTCAGGTGTTAGACAGTAGTGGTGAAAATCCACTGTAAATGGTGGTAACAACTGCCTTAGCAGCTTGGAAAATTATAGACAGGTGAATATTCACCACATCAATTGATTATTGATGGGGCTGTCTATAATGGGCATTAAATGGGATTTCCTTCCTAAGCCTTTTCTTGCACAGTTTTGCTAAGTTTTCTAGGTGCCACACTTTGAGCATTTATGCCTCAGTGTTATATGTTGGGGCATTACTCTGACAGGTTTTGAGGATGTGGTTTCCTTCCTACCTCATCGGTTTTGCCCCACCATGGAATTACAGTGAGCTGCACCTGCAAGATACAAATAGCTAACAAACATATAAAATTATACACTTACAGTACTTACATATTACTCAGTATCCAAGGCAGATGGAAGGAAGGGGGCAGCACCATTACAGATGATGTAATAGGGCAAGTATTCACATATCTGTAATATCTTACTTCAAGGGGTTCTCTGTGATGGCTAAGACTAAAAAAGAATCCCAAGCAGTGAACAGTGCCTCAAGGGTGGAATGACCAGAGCCACAGAGGCCAAAAAGGCAAAGTCTAAATACTGCAACAGCAAAGTGCTAATGAAGCGCATTTACTATAGATTTGGTTACAGAAAAGGAAATCTTCCATTCTGAGCATGGGAATGGTCCACTAGTGAAGGACATTTTGACAAGGACTGACACACCATCAGGGAAGCATTAAGATCATGGTGACTGTGCAGCCACTGGCATGTATCAGTTCACTGGGGAGCACTTGCATGTGGCAGCACTTCAGGGGAATTGTGAAGACAGTGGTCATTATCAGTTTTTAGAGGCAAAGTAGATTGTCAGCAGCCATGCTTGCCTGTGCTGCCATCGGGTTGTCAGGTTCTTGCATTTCTGTACCACATTCTCAGGCAAAGGCAATCATCTATGAAAGAACCAGAGCCAACTTTTTCCACCTTATAGCGATTCCAAGCAAATGCAATCAAAGCAGAGCCCAGACAAAAAGCCTGTGTCATGTATATATTCAATGATACCTTCAGAAGGTAGTCATCTAAACATGGGGGCACTCCAAACCCTCCAGTTGGGAGGGTGGCTAAATGGTTAATGTGTTTGCCTTACAAACACAAGGTGCAGGGCTTGAGTCTCCCAAGGGATAACTGGCTAGGCTTAAAATGGCTCACAAGGGCAGTTAGCCTAGAACTAATCTATGAACCTATAGAAAGCTTCTCTGCTACCTCAGGCACAATACTTGTAAGGATTGTTTGCTAGTAGGCAGGTTAAAGGGATAGACCATGTACTGGAAATAATGTTGAGAGAATATTCTGTGGAGCTTCCAAATACTGCTATAACAATAGTCAGTAATTATGTCTTCTGATACCATCCATAATCCCTTTTGCAATAGGGGCAGGGCTGGCCTGCTTCTGTCTAGAACCTGGAATATCAAATGTGCTTACTGAAGATTCTGAGGTGCAGAATGTCTTGGTATCCATCCATCTTTTCGGAATGAGGAAGAGGTTACAGTAGAATCCTCTTTGCATATACAGAGGGGGAGGTGAGACAATGACCCGAGTAGTAGAGAATGGGACTGTGCTAATAGCTTGTCTGAAATGAACTCTCATCATAGGGAACCAGGATTTCTAAGACTCGGTCTTAGTAAAACAATCTGTGGCAATTTGAAAAACTATAGAGGAACTTGTAGAAAGTGACATTTTCAGAATCTCCTTGATTGCAGAGTAAGGGAGTTTTGCTAGCTTTGTAGTGCTTGATAAACCATGAAGCACTGTGGTAACCTTAATTCTCTCTGCTAACTGTCTGGGAGTTGAACCACTGATCTCCCACACCCTCGATGAGGGTCAAATCCCTAGACCAAAAAACCCATGTTCCCAGACAATCAAGCCCATGTTGAGGGAGAGTGTTTATGCAAACATTTTACGTAATATAACCTGCTAAACTACAAATGTGAGGATTCGATATAAGGCAGGAGCAATGGTGAAGAAGATGGAACAAACGTATCATCAATGAATAGAAATGGAAGATAAGGTAAGAAAGTGGAATCTAAGGGTGTGTGGGGTTTTGGACAAAATAGGAGAAGTATGCTTGTTAGTCTATGTGAAAACTAAGATGGCAAATGGGCTTGCTTTTAAAAATGTGTGCATACATATGCAGTTATCCAGGTTCTGTTTGAAAAAGGATAGTACATTTCACTGCTTAATATGCAGGGAAAGTCTATGTGTGTGATGAATCAGTCTCTTGATCTCATTTTATTTACCTGCTGGTAAAGATTTATGTCCCTTGTTCTGGTATTTGTGGAACTATTAGACTTATGGAGTTCCAGGAAATCTGGGACAACTGGGTCTCTAATATAAGTTGAGACATAGATATCCCATCAAAAGTCTACAAGTTACTAAATCAAGGAACAGTACTTCCAGCCTCTCTTGGTAGGTAGCTCAAGGTCTTTAAGCTAGTGGTCTTCTTACCTAGGAATCTCTTGGTTCTTTCTAGTTGTTTAATATGTCTACTGGAATGCATCCTAAAGTGGGTATTGTGCTGAATATAAGGGAGCAGTGACTGCTTTAGATCTGGATGATATTCCATTGGCAACTAATTGTGCTAAGTAGAAGGATTTTCTGACTACTGTTGTCACGTGATGATTGAAAGAGAGAGAATTATGAACCCATGTTCCAAGGTTCCTAACTACATTTTTGAAATGGAATATTGTTTATGTTGTAGGTTAAATGGAGGGGTAGTCTATCAAATGTGATAATATTGCACTTTTTTCATATAATTTGAGGCCATTCTTACTACATCATGTATTTATGAATATGTTTTCCTGCTGAAGGGTGGGGGAAACAGAGGGGAACTTGACAATAACATGTGGTTTGCAATGATCTGAAAAGTTAGTTAGTCAAGGGTTCTTGTCTCTGCTCTGAAGACCAGAAAATTAAATACTGACAATGAGGGGGTCTCAAAACTGAGTTCCGAAGGAACACCACTGGTTACTGTCATACTTTCTGATGAGGTACCCACCATTGCACTGTGTAGATTCTGTCTTTTAGGCAGTTTGCTATCCTTCTTACCACATAGGGTCTATTTTAAAAGCTTTAACCTTACTTATAGTTCTAGCATGATACATGGAGTAAATATCTTTACAAGGTCAAAATATGCTGTGTGAAAAGCATGACCAGTGTCAACAGGCTATGTAAGCCTCTCAAAGAAGTTAATCAGATTTATTAAACAGAATCATCCCTTAACAAAGTCAAACTGCTGATGGTCGATCCTAGTGAAATTTTAGATATTATAGTTTATGAGATCATTTATAATATTTTCCTTGGCTTTACATATGAGGCTTGTCAGGCTGATCACCCTGAAATTCCTGGAGTCAGTAGTAGAGTCACCTTTATGGAGGGGCATTGCAACTGTGGTGCACTGAATTCAGGGATAAAACCTGTAGCTAAATGCAAGTTAAACAGTGTGAGAAGTGGCTGTGCAAGGACATGCATAACACGGTTTATTAAACAACCAAATATATTGCTAGTCCCACTGGAAAAAGCATTTGTGGTCTTAGAAAAAAAACTTTAATATGTGTTCCTTTCAATAATAGGGACTTTTAGGAATTTAGGGATTTTTTGTAGACTTTGGATAGAAGTCTCTGGGTTAAAGTTAGCACTGAATTTGTTTGCTTGCATATTGGCAGTATCTATTGTGTCAAAATGGGAAGTGCCATTTTGAACAAATTCAGAGTAATGTGTCTTATTCATTAGCTTCCTAATGTAGTTAATGATGAATTTATAATTGTCATTGTAAGATGCTAACATAACTTCATAGGTTGCTTTAGTAGATCTATTTGTGTTTTTCAGGTTTTCAATAATTTTGGTACTATCCTTGATGTGAAGGTTTTTGAATCTCCTGCATAGGTTAAGGATTTTTTTGCAAACTGTGTTTAAGTGAGACGACCACCAAAGTAGTTTGTTTTTAAATTTTCCTTTACATTTTGCTCTGGTTGGGAGTGCCTATGCATTATGAAGGTAAAGCATTTACTATTACTAGAGCTTGAAGTTAAGGTTAGAAAGACAAGGCAGATTTTAATGAAACGTTGAACTTGCTGCATAATTTAGAAAGGCCAGTGGAGTATTTTGCATCCAGGGAGAAAGTTTTTCATGGAGGGGAGAGAATGACTTCTTAGGTGATACTGAAGTATCACTTGTGATGTATGAATGTGATGTGACAGTGTAAACAGAGAAAATTGAAATTTAAACTGACATTTTCAGCTGCACTAAAGGCTTTCTGGGAAGGATGAATGTTAGCATTTGATAGCTTTTAATGAAGCAATGGAGAAAATAATAGAATTACCAGAAAAGACAAGTCAAATGCAAGTCCAGCAAGAGGGTAAAGTGACTACTCGATTAGACAATGCTGATGATTTGGGAGATTTAAAGGCTGGCAGGAAGATATAAGATCAAAGGAAACATTCCAGTATGTATGCTGTCCAAGGAACACTATGACAGATTGTGAATGTATGTATATAAACTGATGCAACTCTTGAGTTAACTGTATGAACGTTATGCTAAATGCTTCATAGTTTTATTCTGCATATAATCCGTAAGTATTTATCAATATGCAGTTACCTTTACTTAGTTTTGAACCTGAGTTGTGATTGAATGTATGGAGTTGGGTATCTTGAGGGGAAAACATTGCTACATATCTGATATATATATATATATATATATATATATATATATATATATATATATATATATATATTTATATATATATATATATATATATATATATATGGATTCCTATTACAAGAACGAAAGTTCACTACTTCGAACTTGTAATAGGAAGCCTCACTTCTGCGAAAGTTCACTTTAATGAAAGTGAACTTTTGCGTAAGTGCACTTCACCGAAAACACCGCAGCACAGTGGAGGGCATAAAAAACAAGCTATGTCCTCTACTATGGTGTGATAGTCACGGAACTTAGAGTTAGGGCACGGGTTAGGGTAAAGGGATAGTTAGTAAAGCTATCCCCTTACCCTAACCCATGCCCTAACCTTAAGGTTCATGACTATCGCACCATAGTGGAGGACATTGCTATGTCCTTCACTGCGCTGCAGTCATGGACCTTAGGGTTAGGGCACGGGTCATGGTAAGGGGATAACCCGCTTACTATGACCCGTGCCCTAACCCTAAGTTCCGTGAGTACTGCACGGAAGTTCAGTACAATGCCCGTTTGTTGTGCTGAACTTCGCGTAAGTGCACGTTTGATTAAGTGCACTTTCGCTGCAGTGAGCATTCCAAGCACTATTTCGAATTAGTGAAAATTCAATCTAGTGTATGGAACCCATATATATATATCTATATCTCTATATCTCTATATATATATATATATATATATATATATATATATATCTAATCTATATCTATATATATATATATATATATATATATATATTTATATATATATATATATATATATATATATATATATATATATATATATAAATAAATATATATATATATATATATATATAGCTATAAATGTAAGAAAATGGACATTAATTCGTGATCATGAGCATAAGTGAAAGTTGTGATCTTTATTTAATAGCAATTGATTTACTTGTTCTAGGCTCCATTAAAAATTTAAATTCCAAGACAAGTATGTTTTCCAGTTTTAAATGTTCTGTAACAATAATAACATATAACAAAATAGCCAGATTTGCTGCAAATCAACCTTACAAATGCCATCACTGCCTCTCAATAAAGGCTTCACACTGGCCTGAATTTTCCAACTTACTGCCTCAATCCCAACTCCTTAAAGCCCACAATATACTAAACAATCCTAAATCCTGCCCATCCCTTGCAAATTCTCTGACACTTTATACTCCTCAACGCCCACTAAGAAGTACTAATCAGTACTTTCTTGAAGTTCATAAGCCAAACAAAACCTTTGGGAAAATACTCTATTGTCACTCAGTTGCAAAAAATTGGAACACACTCCCTTTAGCCCTTAGACCACTTAAAGACAAAAATGCCTTCAAGAAACAGTTTAAATCTTTTTTCCTATCAAATTGGATATGTTCATGCTCTAAACTAATACCCAAAAAACATTGAGGGATAACCTAACTTAACTGTATCACTTCTAGCTCTCTCTCTCTTACTACTACCTACACATTTTTTCCATCATATTCCATGCTAGTTAGCTCATGTTACACTCAATTCCCATAATCCCTTGCTGTTCTTTAATTTATTTATTAACTTCCAAAGTTCACACAGCTTTATCTGTATATTTACTTACCTCATACCTAGTACCTTGGTTCAGCAATGTAGTGACCTTAGTCTTACCATAGTTCTGCTTAGTTTCTTGCCATACTACATGAACATTTCCATATATGTATTGTATTGTATTTCTATCCATTCTATATATTCCTTTATTGCATGTTATGTAATTACTTCAGAAGTATGTATACTTAAAATGTGATCTGTGTTTATCTTTGTTCTTACTATTTGTTTACTTAAACTTTTTTTGGGAGCTTTTCTCCTCAGGTCTCTGCTGAAAAAGGGCTTCTAAAAACCCAGACAGACTAACCCAGTTAACAAATGTAAAAATAAATAAAATAAATAAATAATTAGAATTGAAGTTTGTTGAATGGAAACAAAGTTGGTATGCCAAATTATTAGAGTAAAGTTTTGTGTTTTCTAATTTGCTGCAATGGTAAATTTGATGGCCATGTTGCAAACACTGTCACTATCATTAAGTGTGTCAGGAACAGGAGTACAGGCCTTAAATACCACCCATCAAGTAGTATGACAGATATATGGGCTTTGAATCCTACCACTGCCATAAAATAATGTGACATAAAGAATATACACCAGTGGCATCTATTGTGTATGCAAGGATGATTGACCTTAAGGACTTATGTCAAGTGTGCACTACCATCTTGGGTTATTATGACTGATACCTCCCACACTCAGATAAGCTTCATACAGCCATCTCCATAACAAGGTTATAATGATTTACTTCCCAGAGGATTTCACCCACCTGTCTAGCCTAGTTTTACAGCTCAAGTTCCTATATACATAGTATAAACTGCAACCAGATTACTAATGTGATCCCAAGAGCTCAGTTACTGAACACTCTCCCTATTTGCCAACCAAATATAAATTATAGTAGCTGATAACCAAGTAGTATCCCTCCTAAAGGTTGGATGCCAACAGCCATTCCAATGCTGTGAGGGCACTCTTCACTATTAAAATAAATATCAGCCACAAGTTTTTTACAAATGAACAAATGAAACTCTTTACTTTTAAAAAAGAACTGATTGTACATACAAGACAGTATTGCAGCTGCTCAGGAAAATGAAATGTTTTGTTTGGATAGAATAATGTCAGAAAAAAACTGCATCTCTTATTTTTCCCCAGTCATTTATTGTAGATGACTATAACCTCAGGAAACAAATAAAGTCCAACAAGTTTACAATCCAAAATGCCTTTTTTTTATTTTCTCTACAAGTTATTCTTTCCCAAGTCCAGATAATAGTCCCAGAGAAAATGTAAAGAAAGGTCAGCAACAACTCTACTTCAGTATACTCAAAAGAGATTAGAAAAAAAAATCAAACATAAGTAGAATCTGTCCTTCCTTTTAAAATAGGCTGCTGGAATGCACAACCAGTTCCATTCAATGGCTGGGGAATACAGCTGTGAAGGAAATAGTAAAACATAGCAAAAGGAAATAATTTCATGCTATTAAAATAAATTATATACATCTAATGAAATAGACAAATATTTGCATTTTAAATCATCCTACAGTAAGCATTAACCATACTAGTAAGTGGAGGGGCATGAATTAATGGAGTATTTTTCTTCATTGCAGTATGTGCTATTGGTGTGGGATATTATGTGCTACTGGTGTGGTTAAATAAGTGACTTTAAAGGATGCTTGTGGGTTACATTCAGGCCAGGAATATCATGACAAATATACTGAACAATTCATGCAGATTACATTTTTTCCCTGAGAATCAGGATATGTATTTTATAGGATAAATATCACAGAATAAAATATAGAGCCTTATCTTGCATAAATATAAGTTGTACATATTGGGCAGGCAATACCCTTATTACTGTAAAGAGTATACATTTGTTTTTAAAACTTCATAGAAATTCCTTAAGAAATAGATACTACATAGTTCATATTATTGTTTTCTTTTTTTATTATATCTAGTATGGACATTTAACACAGAGGATTAAAGTTCTAGGTTGTTAATGAGATACTTGGGTTCACAGGTTCATAGGTTCATATGTGTTTACTAGGCTAATGACCACAAGGGCTTTATTAAGCCTAGCCATGCATCCCAAATCTCTGAAGAGTTCTGATAATCTTGATAAATGTAAGCATGGGCCTGGGGGATTAACCATTTGCAGTTAACCTGTTTGCATTAGAGACAAAGGTGCCAAACCAGCGATGAATTTCTGGTTTCCCATCCAATTGTCCAAGTTGCACTTGAATTGGATTAGGGAGGAACTCTGCTTCACATGGATGGGGAGCCTGTTCCATTGATGGGGTAGTGTCTGGGATACATACCTATCTCTCCAGCAGGTCCTATTTATATCATAGACAAGGTATACGGCTTTAGAACAGGTAATTCTGGCACTGTTTGTTTTGTGGATATGCAGGGGGTCCAACAGAGTGGGGTCTGACAATGCCCTGTATGCCAAGCATAGATCTCCCTTCAAAAGCTTGTAGGAGACAGAATACGGGGATAGGGCCTTGAGGCGGACTGCACAGGACATATTACTTATGCCCTGTATTCTTTTAGTGAGGAACCTCTGTGGACCTTCCAGTTGTTGGATATGCCTGGTTAGGTACATACCAAAGAGGGCATTGTACTCAATGATAGGTCTAATGAATGTCAAATACAGTGGAACAATGACTTCCTTGGACTTGTATGCCATACCTTTCTTTATAAGTTGTGCAATTTAGAATGATTTCCTCACCACTGTAGACACATGATGATCAAAGGCTAGATTACTATCTATGTACCTGACTACTGGGTCAACTCTAAGGGGTGGTTGTCAATATGATAGTTACCAGGGATGGATGACTTCACAAAGGATACTATGATGCATTTCTTGGCATTTAGTTTTAGTCCATGACTCTGACACCAGTTGTTTGTCTGTGTCAGCTCCGCCTGGAGAACATTTGTGCCAGTGTGAGACTCAATAACAGCTCCTAATTTGCAATCATCTGCAAATTTAGTCAGCCAGAGACTACTGACATTGGCCTCGACTTCTGAGAAGTAACTGCCAAAAAGGAGCAGTTCAAGGACTGATCCCTGAGGGACTCCATTTGTGACTCGCCACTTTGTAGAGGTGAACTCTCCAATTCTCTAACTTCCTGGGTCCTGTCTGTGAACCAGTTGGCTATCCACCAGGTGACATACAGGTTTGTACCTAACCTCTTGAGATTGTCAGCAATGCCCGAGTGGGGTATTGTGTCAAATGCCTTGGCCAGGTCAAGGTAGGCAGTGTGAACGATTGTGCCCTCATCCATTGCTTTGGTGACCTTCTCAAAGAAGACCACCAGGTTGAGTAGGCATGATCTGCCCTTTACAAAACCAAACTGGGTTGAATCCGGTGTCTGGAGGTTTACTATATCTCTTTTGATCATCTCCATGATAATTCTTTTCATGGCTTTACATATAAGACTAGTGAGACTTATGGGTCTGTAGTTTCCAGAGTCTGTAGATGGCCCACCTTTGTACAGAGGGATGACTGTTGCCTTTCACCATTCATGAGGCATGAAGCCTGTTTGGAGGTTTCAGTTAAATAGTAATTCCAGAGGCCCTGATAGGTCATGTTTCATGCTATTTAGAAGGCATCCTGGGATATTGTCTGAGCCCGTTGATGCAGTGTTCTTGGTCTTAGAGAGAGCATTAAGGACCTGTTCCCTAGTGATAGTAGGGGGAGTTATATTTGATGATATTTTCTGATGGAAGGTTGAGGGCGAGAGAGGAGTAAAGTTGGAGCTGAATTTATCAGCCAGGAGGTTTGCTATATCTCCTGGCATAGTATAAGTGGCTCCATTTACAATGATCTCTGCACACAAGTGTGTATTACCTTTGAGGTTGTGGACATAGCTAAATAATGCTTTGTGGTTGTTCTTGGCCTGGGAGGCCAAACTTACCTCAAATTTGGCTTTGGTAGACTTTATTTGTCCTCTAAGTTGTTTGTTTAGTTTAATGAGAGTGCTTTATCCTACTGGGTGTTGCACCTCCTAATTTTTGCCATGATTTTCTTTCTCCTGTTATACATCTGATTGATTGTGTGATTCCAGCAAGGTGGTTTGTTTTATGAGTTAGTTCTGTATTTTTTCCTGGTGGGTATAGATGCCTCTATACAGCTATTAACGTGCTTGTACAGGGTTTCTGTGATCAGTTCTGCATAGGCAGAAGCGTTCGTAGGGTTTATAGGGGCTTGAAATGTTGCCAGGTTCTCACTTAATAACAGGAGGTTAGCCTTAAAATAGTTCCTAAATATTCCCTGATTTGTTGGGGGTCCAGGTTTTATTTTTACTTCAAAGAAGACCATTTTGTAGTCTGACCTTACCAGGGAAGGCATTACATTAGGGGGTGTGCAGCACTGTCTCATGTTAATGATGACCAGATCCAGTATGGTTGCACTCTTAGTTGATGTATTGACTATCTGGTCCAGGGAGTTTGTGTTTTCAGTATATGTCACTTCCTGTAGCAAAGGGTACATGGTTTGATTCCTTCAAACTCCATATGCCTGCTGCATGACTTTGAGCAAATCACTTCACTAAACAATGCTCCCAGAACACCCCAACATGGAACAATTGTATCCAGTGGGCTTACCTAGTTAACAATGGTATAAAACAGAATATAGAAACGTGTTAGGTAGGTTTGCAAATGTTAATAATCATCTCTATTAGTAGTCTTTAATAAGCTAGCTAAATGATACTTGTAAATTGTTATTCAATATTTAGGAGTTCTACCTCTTCCCAATGAGTAATTGTTAAGTAGTATGAATGCAGTTATTTCTGAACTGATTATTAACACTGTGATGCAGAAAAGGTGGGTCATGAAAAAAATGGCGTTAGAAAAGGAGAACTTATGAGTAGAAGGTCAGTATATGTCACAAAGAGGATAGTAATGATTTATTAGATCAAGATCATAGCAAGAGGCTATATCACATAAGATATCTTTCTTTCTGCATATGGTAGTCAGGAGGTAAAATACTATTAGCTATGGTACTTTAGTTACTGGATGCAAAGAGAGCTGTGTTTTGGGGTCCTTGGCTGTTTTAATGGTTTTATGTTACCCTGCTTGGTCAAGAGATGTTTAAAATTTATCATGTAAAGTTAACTGGAAGTGTGACTAGAAAGTATGTGCCAGTCATTATTCTGATGTTTTAGAGACGGAAGTATATAATGATGAGGTATTAAAATGATTGATAAAAGATATGCAGTCCCTCCTTGACCCTTGTTAGTGTCACTGATGGGTGGTAGAAATGATCATGCACTCTTAAAAAATAAACATGTAAATTTGAATATATGTAATGACATGATGACTTGACTGGATGCCAGTGTGCTCTTTTATTCTTAATGTTAAGCTGTTGGCAGGAGAAAATTAGAACTAGAAATGTAAATGAATGTTTCTCCCAAACTGTAGGAGTTTCTGTTCTTTGTTTCCTGTAATGATGTGTGTGCGTGTTCATAATGTGAAGACCCTGCTGTACCTTCTCCCTCTTGCATGTGGATGCAAACCTCAGCATGTGTGTGCCCCCAGAAGAGAGCTGCAAGCTGTTCTCTCACTTTACCTGGAGAATTAGTCTTACACTGGACTGGTCCTTTTCCCTCTTACAAGATGGTTGAACCAGCATCAGTCACTCACGCCCATCTTCCCGGCTCAGATTTTGAAGTGCTAGTCATGCATTGCTCATACTAGTCATAGTCGGGGCTTTATTCTTTGAAGCCGGGAGTGTCTACTGCATACTTACTATAAGTTATGGGCATGATAAACCTTCTTCATTGACATTTCCCTGTTTTTCTGTTTAGGTGTTATCATTCTGCCATATTCAATGGTATTTTGTCAACTTGATGATGAATTCAACTGTAGATAACTGGGAGACCCTAAGGTGAGTTTATAATCCATTCCTGAAACTACTGACAGATTGATTTACAAACTACAGATGTTTACTTTTGGAGTACAGTCCAGTTAATTTGTTTTTTTGTTTGTTTGTATTTTTCTTTCTTTTGTTATCTAGACGTCTTATTGATAAAAAAGAAAATTCAGGAGAGGAGCAAATATCAAACACCAATCTTCTCCTATAAACTTGTTTTTTTGCAGGGATGCAAAACCCCTGCAACCTCTCATGTGTGGACAAGATCCCCCCTCCAAACTTATATATACCAACTACAAGATTGCAACACCTTGGAGAAAAGGGAATATTCTGACTAAGAACAATCCTGGACTTAGTAATGTAAATGTGGGTTTTGACCATTTGGTCGGCACACCTCAGAACCCGGCAAAGCAGGTCTCAAGTTTTCAAATGGTTACCACTATTTCTTTTCATTTTCAGAAGCAAAGTCTTTTTTTCCTAAAGCTGACAACCACTTAATGGAGGTTTTGGCTTCACTGAAATAGCTAGTGTCTCCCAGCTTGTGATTTTGAAATTTGTTTTGCTAAGGTACATTGTCTGTATGACTTTTCATAGTTTCTTTGACCACTATAGAATCTCTGGCTATTACTGTTAAACAAGTATAAAGTTTTGGGAGGTGAGATTGACATTTAAATACAATGGCCATTCCAGCAAAACTGATTTTTGAAGATCATTGCTTCAGTGCTGATTTCACAGGGCTCCTTATAAACACTAACATTAGTGAGATTACCTTTCTATTTGGTGTAAAGGATTTTCTGGAATTGCCTGTCTAGGCTCTTTACCTACCATTACTAAGTTATCTATGTTTAACATTTTCAAGATAGATAAGCTTATGACAAAACAGTATGCCTATGTCTTGGAGTGTTATGGTTGGTGAAAACTGACTAATGTAGTTTCTAAGCTTATGACAAAACAGTATGCCTATGTCTTGGCGTGTTATGGTTGGTGAAAACTGACTAATGTAGGTTCATAGGTTCATAGGTTCATACTAGGCTATCTGCCCTAGGGCATTTATAAACCTAGCCAGAGTGTGTTTGTAGTTTCTCAAAGCCATGAAGTAAGCTTTCATATTTCTGCATTATTCATCCAGAGACTCTCCACAATAAATTTAGTAAATTTACTAATGCAATGTGTTTTTTTCTGGTCTCCTAAATTCTTAGACCCTGGTATGTGAACTGATACACTCTAGTTAATTGTGATCAAAATATTTAGAAACTTTTTTTAAATGGATGCTCACTTCCAGATATGAGATCCCCTGTTTTTCCACCACAGAAGGACAAAAGCTCAATGACTACTCTTCCTTGCACAAGATCTACTATCACCTCTCTGAAGCTCACCCATACTGTAGGAGAAGCTGAAAATGACACCCTTGTATAGGCGTTCTGGGCCAATGGATACCACCTGTTAGGGAGACAGGATGCCAACTCCCATGGGTTAGTGCCTGGGACACAGTAATCAATGATGTCAGTACTGTTGGCGGGTGGAATTATACAACACAGCAATGTCACCTATCCATGGAAGTCTTATAGGTCTCCTTAGGACTTTCCAGTCTCCAAAGACAGATCAGCAATAACTTTGTAAAACAGTCCATGATGCATAGTAAAAAATAGCAGCAAACTAAAGAGAACAACAGTAACAAAGATTAAACTGCCCATGACTACAAGCAACAGCTCAGATGGTGCAGTGGTATGTTCTCTGACTTTAGTGTAGGTCCAAGGCTTGGAACTGATACTTTGACCCTCTTCAAGAGAAATCTTGATGAGTGGATGGGAAATAGAAAATTCACCTAGGGGATAACTCCAGTGACTTTACCTGACAGAGGCACTGGGAACTAAGGTTGGGTGGCACAATGCCAGGGTAATCCTATGAGCTAGGCTTGTAAAGGCTTCAGGGCCATTAGCCTAGTATACACCTATGAACCTACTGTAAGTGAACCAGGAATATCCCCAATTAGGTTGCTAAGTAAAAAAACACACACAAGTCCAAAGCTGAAAGCATTGTGTTACACTGAGGCCAGGATTAAAGAAAAAAGTAGTAAAGTTTCTAGGGCCACCATATCCAGGTCAATACACATATCAAGATCCCAAGACATATTGCTACATTAAAACTATGACTGGATACGTTCAGACTTCTTCAACTTTGCCAAAACATCTGTAGGAATTTCATGGAAATGACGCACAGCATAAAAATCAACATTATTAGAAAACATGTTTGAGAAACCAAAGAATTACATATCTGGAGTATCAGGCTGTGGGACCACACACAAAGCAAGTTTCAGATCAGTGCACAGAATGCTAAGAAAGGGAAGGGCAGTGATACAATGTTGCAAACTGAAGAGCACTAAGGAATGCCTGGGACAGTTCAACATGGTGGTAGAAACACAAGTGAAAAGAAACTTATGTATCTCAGCAAGAAACCAAAATAATGATGATAACAATCAAGCAATACTGAATCATGATGTTCTGAGTCCAAACATGAAAATAATATGGAATGCTACATATGTTTGTCTTAGGCAGTCAACTGCCTCCATCTTGGACTCAATTTAATACTTTTGTAGATCACGTTAATTCTACTAGGCATGGCCTATTGTCAGGTGGAACTCATGGTGGCATTTTCATGAATCTCTTGATGTTGTGTATCACATTTTCACTTATTCCACAGATAAATAAGCATATATGAAAAGTCTACCATGTGTAATACTTGTCCTCAGCTCTCCAGACTCCTGTAGTAACCTAAGCTCCTTCCTGGCCATATCACTTGTTTCTATATTTAAAATAAATAAATAAATAAATAAATATATATATATAAATATATATATATATATATCTATATATATATATATATATATATATATATATATATATATATATTAGGGTCTACTTTGTTTCATTGAAAGCTAATTTCAATGACTTTGAATTTACCCTGACCAAATTGCTGAAAGGTCAAATTACTGAAAACTCATTTCACTGAATCTCATTTCACTGAAGTGAAGTACTGGCATTGTGTAGTACTGTAAGGCAAGTAAAATGTATATGCCCTTTTCCCCCACTGTAGAGTGACCCTGGAGTTAGTATATATAGCTGGAATGAGTTTTCAGTAATTTGAGCTTTCAGCGATTTGGTCAGGGTGAATTCAAATTCAGTGAAATGAGCTTACAATGAAACAAAATAGACCCATGTAGTAGTATAACATTTTCTACATCATGCAGCTTTCTCTGTGATCCTGAGGATTCACTTTGTGGTCCTTCTTTCTCCCAAATCCAACCTATCAATAAAGGAGTCCACTACTGGCAGCTTTTTCCTTACACTGCAGTGTCTAAATTTAGGGGTTTCATGCAGCCTTCTTAGTCTTGCCTTTTTCAAACTTTATCAAAGAACTAATAGTTTCCAAGACAGAGTAAGACTTGTGAGGGGCAGAGTTGCATGGATGCAGCTCCATTTCAGTATCCTCACCCTTCCTTGGTCTTCTGTGGTTCAACTGCTGCTCTTTTCTTTCAGCCGCTGGAGTAGCAGTGATGGCCTTTGTGGGCTGTTACATCTTGATTAGCTTTGCACGGTAGGAAGAAGCTTACAGTCTCAGCTTCTGTAGCTGACTGTACATTGAGGAAATGGAAAAGCTGTCCTGGAGATGTGAGAATGAGTGGCAATTGTGGGTAAATATGGGAATACGTGTTTGGTATATGAAAAGACTGTATGAAAAGACAAGCATAACATTTATTATATGTGGTAGCCCTCACATAAGAGGAAGGGAAACAGTAAGTGTAAATACAAGGGAACAATAAATTAAACTGAAAATAAAACTGAACATTTCTCACCAGTCATATATGATGACCTACTAGCACAAGTTACCTGCCACTCAAGGCAGAATCTGAGTAACAAAAGGGTCAGCAGGATTCTAGAGGGCTAGCTTGTAATACAAATGATGGCCAAAATGAATGATTTTTGAGAGATTGTTGCAAATACACTTGGAACAGAAAACAGTCTGGAAGTTAGCAAAGAGGTTTAAGGCTATGAGTTGTTAACAAGCTACTTCCTGTGATATAGGATTTACTTCTGTCAGCTTTCATTTGTATACCATGCGACCTTGCCTACGTCACTTAACCAGACAGTGAATTTGGGCCAGGCTCCTTAGTGGTCTACTGGACTGCATGTCTAGTAAATAACTATGAACTTATGAGAATACTGGTAGGAATAATACAGACTAAACAGAAAAAGTTCCTTAAAAATGGATGCAGCATGAGATTTTTTAACACACTTAAAGCATACTTCTAGTGACCTCATTGTAAAAATCCACAATTCTTTTCGGAGACAATGGAATTCAGTACCTCCTAACTCTAAAATGAGTCACTACATTGGTCACTTTACATTCACCTCCATTGATGTCATTTATCTATACCTTCTTCTGTCATACCATTATAATCTACTTCTTATCTACTCACCATCTTCTGATAATCTATAGCTTATGTGATCTAATTTGTTTTCCATGCTGAATTGTATTAAAAGTCTTATGTGTCAAGAGAGATTATATTATAGTCACATCTGTTCCACTTTAGTAATCAGGATCCACTGTATTTAGGCAAAAAAGTCAAATTCATCTACTGAATTAATTTACTTAAACTACTCTCTATAGAATATTGATTTATAAATACAGTTTTATAATAAGATTACATAGTGTATCATATTGACAGATTTATGAATAGCTAGCTGTAGTCTTCTTTTTTTACAATATCTAATATCTTATTGTTATTGTAGTAATTTTCTGCTGACACTGCAGCCCACATTTTTCACACTGTTGTGTCTGTCACACTCTGCAAATTGTGTGACTGGCATGCGATCCATATTTCTTTTTTCCATATCCTTTTTGTTCATTTTGACATATATAGAATATGTGCAGAAGAAAGGAAAGCAATTCAATATAAAATACAGTTGACAACAAGCAACAGTAACAAAGCATTGTTAAATATTCAATATATCTTCAAAGTTTATTTATATTGTATTTTGATATAAATTATTTCAATTTATACAACAATTCAATTTCATAGCTTTTATATACATTTCTCAGTTTAAGTGTTTCTTTTTCATTATTACAAAACTAGTGGTTAAACTAAGAAAGTCATTAAACAGTGGTACTGAATTTGACTTCCATTTTTTTACTTATGACTTTCCTTGCAACTGCAAGTAGACTTCAGAACATTATATGTTGATTATCATTTATAACAGAAGGAACAGTCACATTTGTTAGAACTGATGCTGTTGTGAGTGTACATTTATCAGTCAATAATCCTTTAAAAAGTCATTTACTTCTTCCAGAACTTGCAATCTTTTCACAATGCATACAAATGTGGACCCAATCAGCTTTAAGTATTTTATTACATCTCTAACATAGTAAAGTTGCATCTTTATTGAATTCTGATATCTTAAAGAGTATAATAAAAGATTCTATAAATATATTTTGACATGAACATTTTCCAATAGATGCTTGTGGACATTAGGCTAATAGATTTTAATAAACTAAACTGTCTTTCAGCTTTTCCTGGTTAGGGGTCGCCACAGCAGAACTCAGGTCCGCTAATGACCGGCAGTGAATTTTTACGGTGTCGAATTGCCAGCCCATCACCCAACCTTCAAAGAAGGCACACCCACACATGCACGCACCTACCTGCATGTCTATAAAGTCACTCATATTCTATTTCTCACGTAATTTGTTTGTTCCAATATAATCAGTTTCCAATATTCTCTATCTAAATTATTTTACTGTTTACTATTATCTTACTTTAGGTAGAATTCCTTTAGTTTATATTTCACCTGGAACAATATATATGTATTTATAGACTTTAGTAATGTGCTTTTCTCATTTTCATATCAAAAACATAAAAATTCCTTTAACTTTTCCCTTATAGACTGAAGTTTTAGTTTATAAGAAACCTCTAAATTATGTGTTTTCATTTTCTCTGTAGATAAAAAGTATTCATTTATTTATACAATAAATCCAAAATATAAAAATATTATTCTTAAGAAGAACCATATTAGTGAAGGAGCAACTCTCTATAAACCCAACTGTTGAAGCTATAGGAAATATAAAAAAATCAATTTTTTAATAAAAGAGTTTTATATAAGCAATTTCTAAGTGATTTTAGAATTATTGACATATATGTAGAGTCTAATTTCATTATTGTGTTTTATATAAGCAATTTCTAAGTGATTTTAGAATTATTGACATATATGTAGAGTCTAATTTCATTATTGTGTTTTCTTCTATATTTTTAATATCCAAATAAATGTATTCTTTACTATTTCAAGTTTAAATATGCTTTAGTCGTCAATGAGTATACAGTTCAGCAAGCTCCTGCCTGGTGCCCTGCAGAGTTCTACAGCAGCAGAGAGACAAAAGAGAGACTTTGGAGTGATCAAGTATAATTTTTCTGCATTTTCTTGCTGCCTTTAGCTAATTCTGCCTAAAACACCAATTTTCTAGAGTTTCTGTGTTTTAAAAAGCTTGTTTCAACTACATACTGTACGTATTTTACTACTTGCACTTTAACAAAGTCATTTTTGTGTTTTAATTACCTGTTTAACTGTTGTAGGCTACATACTCAAGTGTGATAGCCATTTTTGTGCATTTAAAGTGTTCTTTTGATTGTATCTGCTTTATTTTCTGAAATATATATATATATACTTGTTTTCCCATCTTTCTAAGCTAGTATAGTCCAGTTTTCAGGTTAGTGCTGAATTTAGGGCTGTGTTACAAGTTTCTGTGTTTGCCCATACCTTACTTGGATAGAAGGAAGTTTTTCTGTTCACTGTGAGAGAGGGAACTTTGATCAGCCTATCTGTCCCTGGAGGAGTGGTTTCAGCCCAGAAATTAGTAGTTTATTGGCCATTTTGGGCTAATTTCCATCTCTTTCATTTCCCTGCTATGAAACCCACATTTGTGAGGTTTTTGGGTTAGTATACAGCTCAGCAAGCTCCTGCCTGGTGCCCTGCAGTATTCTACAGCAGCAGGGAGACAAAAGGGAGACTTTAGAGTGATTAAATATAATTTTCTGCATTTTCTTGCTGCCTTTAGCTAATTCCACTTAAAACACTGATTTTCTAGAGTTTTTGTGCTTTAAAAAACTTGTTTCAGCTACATATTGTACTTATTTTACTGCCTGCACTTTAAGAAAGTCATTTTTGTGTTTAAATTACCTGTTTAACTGTGGTAGGCTACACACTTAAATGTGATAGCCATTTCTGTGTATTTAAAGTGTTTTTTTGATTGTATCTGCTTTATTTTCTGAAAAAACAAAAAACAAAAAAAAAACAAAATATACTTGTTTTCCTGCCTTTTAAGCTAGTATAGTCCAGTTTTCAGGTTAGTGCTGAATTCAGGGCTGTGTTACAAGTTTCTGTGTTTGCCCATACCTTATAGAAGGAGGTTTCTCTGTTCACTGTGAGAGAGAGAGCTTTGAGCAGCCTATTTGTCCCTAGAGGAGTGGTTTCAGCCCAGAAATTAGTAGTTTATTGGCCATTTGGGGCTAATTTCTATCTCTTTCATTTCCCTGCTATAAAACCCACATTTGCGAAGTTTTTGGGCTAGTATACAGCTCAGCAAGCTCCTGCCTGGTGCCCTGCAGAGTTTTACAGCAGCAGAGAGACAAGAGAGAGACTTTGGAGAGATTAAGTATCATTTTTCTACATTTTCTTGCTTCCTTTAGCTAATTCCACGTAAAACGCTGATTTTCTAGACTTTCTGTGATTTAAAAAGCTTGTTTTGGCTGCATACTGTACTTATGTTACTGCCTGTACTTTAACAAAGTTGTTTTTGTGTTTAAATTACCTGTTTAACTGTTGTAGGCTACACAATCAAGTGTGATAGCCATTTCTGTGCATTTAAAGTGTTTTTTTGATTGTATCTGTTTTATTTTTGAAAAAAAAAAAACAACCCCCCCAAAAAATATACTTGTTTTCCCACCTTTCTAAGCTAGTATAGTCCAGTTTTCAGGTTAGTGCTGAATTCAGGGCTGTGTTACAAGTTTCTGTGTTTGCCCATACCTTATAGAAGGAGGTTTCTCTGTTCACTGTGAGAGAGTGAGCTTTGAGCAGCCTATTTGTCCCTAGAGGAGTGGTTTCAGCCCAGAAATTAGTAGTTTATTGGCCATTTGGGGCTAATTTCTATCTCTTTCATTTCCCTGCTATAAAACCCGCATTTGCGAAGTTTTTGGGCTAGTATATAGCTCAGCAAGCTCCTGCCTGGTGCTCTGCAGAGTTCTACAGCAGCAGAGAGACAAAAAAGAGACTTTGGAGAGATTAAGTATAATTTTTCTGCATTTTCTTGCTTCGTTTAGCTAATTCCGCCTAAAATGCTGATTTTCTAGAGTTTCTGTGATTTAAAAAGCTTGTTTTGGCTGCATACTGTATTTATTTTACTACCTGCACTTTAACAAAGTCTTTTTTGTGTTTAAATTACCTGTTTAACTATTGTAGGCCAGACGCTCAAGTGTGATAGCCATTTCTGTGCATTTAAAGTGATTATATCTGCTTTATTTTCTGAAAAAAACAACCCCCCCCTAAAAAATATACTTGTTTTCCCACCTTTCTAAGCTAGTATAGTCCAGTTTTCAGGTTAGTGCTGAATTCAGGGCTGTGTTACAAGTTTCTGTGTTTGCCCATACCTTACTTGGATAGAAGAAAGTTTCTCTGTTCACTGTGAGAGAGAGAGCTTTGAGCAGCCTATCTGTCCCTGGAGGAGTGGTTTGAGCCCAGAAATTAGTAGTTTATTGGTCATTTTGGGCTAATTTCTATCTCTTTCATTTCCCTGCTATAAAACCCACATTTGCACGGTTTTGAGCACAGGGCAGCGCCGGTTAGCTAGGGTATAACTATTCTCAGCTCCACAAAGTCTACTCTTCAAGTTTTCCCTTGGAACTGGACAAACTTTCAACTGAAGCACTCAAACCATTCACTTCTCATCCCAGCGCTTGCTCAAAAATCACTAATAAACCTTAGCACTAGACCCCCCCCTATACTGTAGAGAAGGACAAGGCTCTCTAGTCGACCTTACCAGCCAATCAGTAAAACAGTTCACTGTACCTATCCAGGCATGTCCACAGGGCAGTTTCAAGTGTACTCTCTGGTCCAACTGGTGAATCTGGGCATTTTGAGGCAATGTTACAATTGCCTCATGAACACAGACAACCCTCTCCTCCTTCCACCAAACACTAATACATGCAAGAGATGCAATTATACAGCCAAAATGGAGGCTAAGCTCTCTCAACCCAAGACTGGACCAGGCAGTCAAGAGGAGAAGGGAATTACTTGCATCACACCACCAGTCTCACATAGACCTATGAAACCAGCATCGGCAAAAAACACACATAAATACATGAAAACATACTTGGAGGCTCTAAATAAAAATTTGCAAAAGCAACAGAGACCTCCAAAGCAGACATCCAAGCAACCTCCACCCCCCCCAACACAAACCATGAAACACATACTTCACAAAACCAGTGTGCTATGCAATCACAGCCCTTAATTCAAAATAACATACCCAACACACTAGTAATAGGTGACTCTATAGTCAGGCATACTGACATCCCACTCACTAGGCTGAACAAGGAGAAGGTTACTGTTAGCTGCCTGTCGGGTGCCAGGATCCGCCACATAACACAAGCACTCAGGTCACTCCAGAAGAAGTACAAATATGACTCTGTCATTGTCCATGTTGGTGTGAATGACCTAAGCCATACCTCCCTGGATTACATGAAAAGAGACATGGAGGAGCTCTCTAATCATGTAGCCCAGACCGGTATGACCCTGAGTAGCATCCTGCCCTCACCAAGAACTACTCAAGTACAAGCTCCCTTGCCCAACATTTCCTAGAATTTATAAACTCAAACGCCCTGGATCAACTGGTCAATACACCTACCAGAGGTGACAACATATTGGACCTGGTCATCACCAACATGAGCGACCGGTGTTCCACACTGGACGTCAACCCCTCATTGGTTAGATCTGACCATAAACTAATCACTCTGGATATCCACATTCCGCCACCACCCCCAGTCAAAGAAACCACCATGAAAAACTTTTCAAAAGCAAACTTCACGTTGCTTAAGACCGAAGTGGGAAGTTTCAAAGCCCCCATGCTAAAGGATAATGCTGTCCAAGCTGCAAAATCCTTTACTAATGCACTCTACGGGCACCTACAAGAATGCATGGAATATGCTAGCCCAAACAAAACCAAGACTCACTCCTCCAAGAAAAGGAAACCAGTCTGGTGGACCCCTGCCATAAACAAGCTATACAATAGAAGGAGGAAACTAGTACAGAAAAGAGTAAAATCCCAAGAAGGGAAGACACCCCTGATCAGTATCAGCAAGAAACTATGTTCCCTCATAAAATCATCCAAGGCTAGCTTTGAAAGAAAAATTGCCATGGACTCCAAAGATAACCACAAGGCATTCTTTAGCTATGTCAAGAATCGAAGTGGAAATTCTCAAATCTGCTCGGAGTTAGTGCAGAATGGCACAAAATACACTGAACTGACCGATATAGCCAACATCCTGGCAGACAGGTTCAGTGCAAACTTCACCTCCCTCTCACCCCCAAAAGGGCCCATAACTATACCAGAAGAATGTAGTGCCCCTGAAATTACAGACACTTAGGTTAAAACAGCCCTCTCCAAAGCCAAAAACACAGCATCAGTGGGACAAGATGGAGTCCCAGGCTGCATCCTACATGAGCTCAAAGATGAACTAACCCCTCACCTAAACACAATGTTTAAACTCAACCTCTCCACAGGCTATATGCCCACAGAGTGGTGCACAGCAACGGTTATTCCGCGGCACAAAGGTTGAGCCACAATGGACCCCAGGAACTATCGCCCTATAAGCCTGACTAGCTTGGTCTGCAAAGCTGTGGAGCACATCATCATGGATCTCATTAACAGAGACATTGGGAACCTTCAAACACTGGACCCTACTCAGTTCGGCTTTGTTAAGGACAGATCATGCCTCCTAAACCTGGTGGACTTCTTTGAGACAGTTACCAAGGCTATAGATGAGGGAAAAGTGGTCCACACAGCCTACCTAGACCTCGCAAAGGCCTTCAACACCATTCTCCACTCAGGTATTATAGACAAGCTCATCAGCCTGAACATAAACCCCTACATCATGAGATGGATTGCTAACTGGCTCATGGACAGAACCCACATGGTAAGAGTTGCAGGAGCTAGGTCTGACTCTAAACCAGTTACAAGTGGCATTCCCCAGGGGTCAGTCCTAGGACCCCTCCTGTTCATCTTATACTTCTCAGAGGTATAGGCAAGCACAGGAGGACTATGGCCAACCAAGTTTGCAGATGACTGCAAACTAGGGGCTATAATTGACTCTCCGGCTGACACAGACATCCTCCAAAAGGGTCTCACTGAGACAGATACCTGGTGTCAAAACCATGGCCTCAAGCTAAATGCCAAAAAGTGCATAGTCATCCCCTTTGGAAAAAACAGAGTACCCGCAAACTATCACATAGGTGGTAGCCCCCTAAATATGGAAGACATAACAAGGGATATGGGGACCTAAGTGGATAGTAACCTCTCATTTGATAATCACATTGCCAAAGTGGTTAGAAAATCCTTCTACGTGGCCCACCTAATCACAAAAGAGTTTGCATCCAGATTGAAAATGGTCATTGGGCCCCTCTACGTATCACTCATCAGACCCATCATAGAGTACAGTGCCCATTTGGGATGTACCTTACAAGACACCTGCAACAACTGGAAATACCACAGAAGTACCTCACCAAGAGGATCACTGGCCACAAGCAGCTGCCCTATGCAGTTCTACTGAAGAAACTCCAGCTGTACTCGGTTGCATACCGCCTACTCAGAGGTGATCTCTGCCTGACATACAAGGCCATGTCCAACCCAGAATTGATGGACATGCTCCACCATATCCACTCGAGCCACACGCCCCAGAGATCTAAACCTCACCACAACAATAAATAGGACGTGCTGGAGAGATAGATTCCTGTCCCAGAGACTTCCCATGCTTTGGAACAAGATTCCAATCTACATTAGGCAGAGCTCCTCACTAACCCTCTTCAAGAGAAACCTTGACGAGTGGATGGGAAACAGAAAGTTTACCCCAGGGATCACTTCAATGGCTCTGCTCGACAAAGGCACAAGGAACTAATCTAAGGGGGCTGCAAAAGCCAAAACATTCTGGCTAGGCTTATAAATGCCTTCGGACAGATAGCCTAGTACCTACCTTTGAAACTGTGAACCTATGAACCTATGAGCTCAATATAATCTGTTCAGGAAGACTTTTCCAATAACAGTTATAACCTTAATAGCAATTAGATCCACAGGTAAGTTTGTTGAACTAAGATATATATATAGACTAAAAGCTTTTATTAAAGTAGATAGATTTTTATCTCTAAGGCATTTGAAAAATAAAGGAGCAAGAAGACAAGGCTGTCCACTGTTACCACTGTTATTTGCTTTGGTTACTGAAATATTTGCAAATAGTATTATGAAAAACAAAAAGTAAGGGGATTTGATATTAATAGTACTTTTTTGTAGATGACATTTTACTGTCTTTATGAGACATCAGTAAATCATTTGATGAATTAAATAAAGAAAGT